>NW_019178346.1:16787-18580 GCF_002260705.1 Seriola dumerili
GAGTGACAGTAATGGCCTTAATAAGGACTCCACACTTGGAAAACCAAGACCTGGATGTTTAAGAATCTCTCAACAACAACTCACTCTTTGGGCCCCTTAACACCAGTCAATCAATGTCTGAAAGCAGAAGACCACCTGAATATTGTTGCTGACAATGTGGATACCTTGACTGTGTTTTCTTATTCTTCTTTTGCCCCGTGTTGCTG
This sequence comes from Seriola dumerili, assembly GCF_002260705.1. Classification (NCBI taxonomy): domain Eukaryota; kingdom Metazoa; phylum Chordata; class Actinopteri; order Carangiformes; family Carangidae; genus Seriola; species Seriola dumerili. Next base: position 16,994 of record NW_019178346.1, read on the forward strand.
TTTGTGGCATTGGTACATTACAGTTGTACAATATTTCAATATAAGCTTATAGTTACAAAACATATTTTGGTACCACACTGTACAATTATCCCAAGAAGTGTGTTGCACTGTTGGGGTATCAAACCCGAGAAAATGAAAAAGTGGGTTGCATTGGCCGGGAATCGAACCCGGGCCTCCCGCGTGGCAGGCGAGAATTCTACCACTGAACCACCAATGCGCACATGACCAATCAACATACCACTGCGCGAACGAACAAAACAAACTTTCCCACTGCTGCATCTACACAGTGTACATTGTACATTGTACATGACTTTACACCAGTCCAGAAAAAGCACATGGGCAGCAAAAGGATGCCCCGTGTGAGGCTCGAACTCACGACCTTCAGATTATGAGACTGACGCGCTGCCTACTGCGCCAACGAGGCCAGCATTATTCTTAACCTAGGTGGGTAAAATGGAAAAGATCTCTCAATGAAATAAAGACACAAAAGACAAGTTGTCCCTCACACAAGAGTCACAGTGCCTGTATCCAAGGAAACATATATATATATATATATGCAACATATACAAATATATTTTGTTACCACAATGTAAAATTATCCCAAAATTATCCAGGTAGCCCAACGACTCTTAACGTCTGTTGTGACAACATCCAGGAACCTTAACGAACCGAGTGACAGCAATGGCCTTAATGAGGACCCCACACTTGGAAAACTAAGATCTGGATGTTTGAGACTCTCTCACCAACAATAAATCGAAGTTTAGTAGGATCTGGGTTTTTAATCCACTTTCAAATTTTTCTAACATTATAAGCTCTTGTAAATAGAAATATTAGACAATTGCTGTAAAATTTGGTAAGGCTACCATCAGTGTAAATCTCACCAATAAAAATCTACAATGTAGGTTCTTAGGTGGGACTCCTGTTAACCTTTTGCGTCAACCACGCAATCTTGACACAACTTTTTCTTTCACTTTCCATGTGAACAACCAAGTGCAAAACTCTAAGTGTCTTTCAGGATTGACGGTCTGATCACGTGCCTTTATCTATGAATACTTTTGGTGAACCCTTTGGCAGCTTTCTACTACAAGTTTCTGAATGCGAATAAAGATTGTAGATCTGAACATGGAGCAAACGGGAAGGGCTGTAATTTTGTCTGTGTTGCTGTTTGTGGCAATTGTACATAACAATTGTGTAATTCTTATATAACAAGCCATACTTCCAAAACATATTTTGCTATCAAAATGTACAATTATCAAAACAATTGTGTTTCACTGTCGGGGTATCGAACGAAAAAGTGGGTTGTATTGGCCGGGAATCGAACCCTCCCGCGTGGCAGGCGAGAATGCTACCACTGAACCACCAATGCTTATGTTGGAAGATTTTTATGTCCACCGAACAGGCCATTATTCTCTCTATACTAGTCCCTAGCCGCTCACTGTTACAACCAACTGATAGTATAAAAAAATCATGCTGTGACCAATTAATCAGTAAATCCTCAACTGAATTCTCTAATCAAGAAACATGCGCAACAAAGAGGGAATTTCTGTTTGTTTGTACAATCAGACATTGGCCAGGTGAGAAGAGGTA
>NW_019178347.1:0-128 GCF_002260705.1 Seriola dumerili
CTTCAACCATTCTGTCTTTAATTGCTGTTTGCAAGGATGGCAAAAACAAGTGCTCCCAGGGTGCTATGCCTCACATGGGCCGACTACAAGCCTCAGTGGTAAGTGGAACGTAGTCTTTTTCCAGTGTG
>NW_019178348.1:0-330 GCF_002260705.1 Seriola dumerili
TCTTTGGTCAGATGAAACCAAAATAAATTAGTCTGGATCAGATGTGGTCCAGCATGTAGAAAACCTCTGTAGGTTTGCAAAGTGGAAGGTCGAGCAACAAAACCCCTCTGACTGGTATCATCCAGGAGGATCGAATCTGCCATGAAAAATAAATATGAACATACAAAATGCTAATTAAGGGTATTAAAGGTCCATATTTTTCTCTTTTACAGTGTTTATTTAAAGTGATGATCCATAAGAAGATATATTTGTGATTTTAACAACAAAAAACCACCTCAATGTAGGCTCCGGCTCTCTCTGGAGCTCTAGTAACAACAGGTCAGTGAGCCA
>NW_019178349.1:0-105 GCF_002260705.1 Seriola dumerili
CCCCCTTTTGTTCATTTTCTTTGTTTTTTTTTTTCTTTTTCTTGCTATTGGTCTCTTATTTTCTTTCCATTTTTTTTTTTTTATTTCTCTGTTTGTGTAGGTTTG
>NW_019178350.1:0-102 GCF_002260705.1 Seriola dumerili
GGCTGCAGTCAAGCTTTCTTTAGCTGTATCTGTTTTGGGTTTTTTTTCACTTTTTTTCACTTTTTTTTTTTTAACTTTGTGGGAGTCTCCCCTCCCGCTGCG
>NW_019178351.1:0-171 GCF_002260705.1 Seriola dumerili
CTGTAGCACAAGTTTCTTGTGTTTACCTTAAAAAAAATACTTCTTCAGCGATGTCTACTGTCTTTTGGCACAGCTCCACTCGCTAACTGGAGCTAACTGCCAACTCTAACTCTAACATTCCTGAAAAATTTTCTCAAAAAAAGTCAGACAAACTCTTTTTAAATCCCACAA
>NW_019178352.1:0-120 GCF_002260705.1 Seriola dumerili
CTATTCAGGACAATATCCACATTTCATGTGTGTTCATCAAGAGTTTGTTGACACATTATAACATCCTGTGGCTGCGTGTGTAGATATTGTTTTAGTTTTTACACGTTTCTGCTGGTTTAA
>NW_019178353.1:0-132 GCF_002260705.1 Seriola dumerili
GATCATTTAGTCTAAATATGTAAAAAAAAAAAAAAAAAACATGAAGAGATGAAAGTATTGACATGAATTTACTCAGACCAACAGCCGAACACTTAGAAGTATCCACAACAGTTCGAAGCTCCATATACAGTC
>NW_019178354.1:0-144 GCF_002260705.1 Seriola dumerili
GAAGCCTCCTCTATCCTCACAATCATCTTGATTTGTTGCCTCCTGTTTGGTGCTGGAGAGATCATTATTGAATGTAACTATCTGCATCAGCCAAGACTAAAAATTTACAATAATATTAAACATGTTTGAGTTTATCGGAACGTC
>NW_019178355.1:0-133 GCF_002260705.1 Seriola dumerili
CAAACTAGTCTCCCTGTTTACTGCAGATCTCACTCCCAAGAGGGCCAAAGGCAAAGCCTCTGGCCACTTTAGTTTATATGACATTACTACTTTTAATAATTTGTTTTTTAATGTCTGATTCATTCTCTCCACT
>NW_019178356.1:0-920 GCF_002260705.1 Seriola dumerili
GATTTACCTCTGAGCATCAACCGCGAAGAATTTAACGCGACTACTGTTTGTGTTTAATTTCAACCCAGAGGAAGACAGCGACGCTCTGTCCCCCGTTCACAACGGGAATTTAAGACTGGAGATGAGATTTAGAGTACCGCTACTGCATACCACCACTCTGATCGTCTATGCTTGTTACGACTCCATTCTAGAGATTAACTCTAATAGACAGGTGTTGGTGGATTATTATTAAGGTGGAATAATTAAAATGGATAACCATCAACTGGAAAATCGGCAGCCTACTCGTTCAAATTCTAATAGCCGAATGGCAGAGTTGTCCCGTCGCTAAAGAGATGTCTTTTTGTAAACTTTTCAGAAATGTTGAATCCTTCAGCGAAAAGCTCTTTTTGTGATGATGTTGCGCTGAGGAGTCTCGATCACGCCCTTTTGTGAGTCTTTCAGATAACCCTCCACCAGCTCCCTGATACCGTCAAAGTTGACCTGCTCGCAGCTTTCCCAGGTCTGTGTGATACTCTTGACCCACAGCACTACTTTCTGACCGTCTCTGGTTTGGTACCCGTAACTCTTGGGACCGGCGGCCACAAATTCCTGAATGCTATCACCCCCCCAGCTTGTCCATCAAATCCCCCAGATAATTACCCAATTCCAAGGGGGACTCTCCGTCTTTCACCACGTAGATCAAGCTGTTGGTGTCCGTATAGAGAACGTTTTCTCCCAACCGGTCCATATAACCATACAGTTTGAGGCAAGCGTAGGCGGTAGTGAATGCGGCGATGAATACGTTATTGGCTCTGCCGGGGGGGCACGACGCAACGCTCGTTGTAGTTCCACTGAATCATGGCGGTTTTGTCGTTGAGAAAGGTAAAGTAGTGACGACTTTGTACTGTCCCGAAAACAGAAAGTGGAAAAACTCTTCAGAA
>NW_019178357.1:0-112 GCF_002260705.1 Seriola dumerili
GCAGTTTTTGGTGGATTGGGAGGGTTACGGTCCGGAGGAGCGGTCCTGGGTTCCCGCTAGCTTCATTGTGGACCCTGATCTCGTCACTGACTTTTATGCTCGTCATCCTCAT
>NW_019178358.1:0-130 GCF_002260705.1 Seriola dumerili
GCATCCTTAAGTATTTTTGAACAGACACCAGACCAGACAGTGAGGGTGACGACACCCCCACCACCACCACCACCATCTCCTCCACCCCCACCCCCCCTGCTCCTCTGCTGATATTACTCTTGGCCTTTGA
>NW_019178359.1:0-110 GCF_002260705.1 Seriola dumerili
ATCATGTATTTCACGCTTACATGTCCTAAAGTTATCAGTGACACCTGCGCATGCAGTTATGTTCAATAATTATGTTAAATTATTCTCAGCGCTTAAATCTGCTGCTTTTC
>NW_019178360.1:0-2322 GCF_002260705.1 Seriola dumerili
CATATGTTTATGTAGAATAACTAAGATTACTTCTAATACTCAATATGTCTATTTTGAATGTAAAAATAAAAATGACATATGTATCAACACTTTACTTTGTCAGCATGTCAAATCCCGTCATTAGAAACGTGACCGACTTGGGATACAATTACTCACTTTTACACTTTTGGGGATAAAGTCATTTGTGACCATGAGAACTACAGTGCTGGAAGTCTTTTTGTATCAGTTCGTTGTGTATAGTTTGACTTAAGGTGGAAAAGAAGCAGTGTGTGTTTGAAAATAAAACAGTGCTGTACTTACAAACATTGTTAAGGAGACTGTGACATCTGTTTATGAAATGTTGTGACAGTCCTTTTCGGGAGTTACTGCAGTTCCAGTCTTGTGTTTTTAAGTTTGGTTGTTGGGTGGTTATTTACATTTGACCTTGTTTGGTGGTGGTTGTGTATCATTAAGAAAATAATATATTTCAGGTCAGACTCAATTATCATTATTATTAGTAGTAATTTTCAGTTTTAGTTTACTTCAAAGTGTATTTTGTGGTCTCTTGTACTGTGTCTCTTGAAGTCATTATTCACTAATCATGTATTTTTAATGTACAAAATAACATCACATTTCTACATCATTTTCTGAACTGTCTTACAGTGACTCACTCTCTGAAGTATTTCTACACTGCTTCCTCTCAAGTCCCAAACTTCCCAGAGTTTGTGGTTGTTGGGTTGGTTGATGATGTTGAGATGATTCACTATGACAGCAACACCAGGAGAGCAGAGCCTAAACAGGACTGGGTGAACAAGGCAGCAGATCCACAGTACTGGGAGAGGAACACCGGGAACCTTTTGGGTTCCCAGCAGACCTTCAAAGCTGGCATTGAAATTTTGAAGCCACGCTTCAACCAAACTGGAGGTTTGTTCATTAGTCACTTATTACTGGTAAATGTTGCAGATGTACTCATTCTGTATTTAGTATTGTAGTAAACAGATGCACACACACACACACACACACACACACACACACACACACACACACACACATATTAAACATCTTTAGTGCTGAAACGATCAATTGATTAATCACTTAGTTGTTCAACTGAAAATGACAACAACAAATTTCAGAGAATCATTAAATTCTTTGATCAAGCAAAATGTCAAACACTTCCAGTTTCTCCAAAAAAAAAAAAGTATTTTATTTAATTGAAAATGAAATATTGTTCAGTGGTGGTCGGACAAAAGATTCCATGAAGATTTCAGTAGAAGGTCTGAGAACTTAATGGGTATTTTTCATTATCTTCAGATACATGACAGGGTACAGAATTCATTGATTAATCAAAAAATATTCATTACGTAATCAACAATGACAAAGATCTAAATTGTGCACTAGAGCTGAGATTAGATTAGATTAACTCCACTGTTCTGACCACAATATGTCTATCCCATAATATACAGGATTTATAAAGCAGAACTACAGATTACTTTTAACTTTACTTGACAACAGTGTGTGTCATTATAACTACGTGATAAAACTAAGTGTGATAAACTGTGTCAAATGTTTCCACAGCAATGGTGACACTGTATAAATTGTGACATACAGTCACCACTGTATCATGATATGAACATATAATGAGCTGTGCTTTGTTAAACACATTGTCCTAAAAACTAAACTCTAAAACAAACACAACAGTTACTCATTATCTCATAACACAAAATTATTTAAGCACTTTAAATCTTTTATTTCCTTTCATAAAATATCACATTTTCAGTGTTACAGTTGTTCAATAATTCATTTTTTTCTTTAAAGACACAAAACTGCTGCTTTCTTGTGGCGTGGTCTCAGTGTTATTCAGAGAGAAGATGGTCGTCCTGACCGACAGAGAGAGAGAGAGATGGAGGAAGAGTGTGATGAGAGAGGAGGAGAGGGAGAGATGACTGTTTTAGCTTCAGCACATATGAGGATAGTTAGTTATAGTAAAGATCAGTGATCCTACAGGAAAGGAACCGTCACACATCATCCAAACATAAAATAAATAACACACGTACCATAAAACCAGGTATGAAATGGCAGATCTGACAGTGTAACAGCTGCTACAAGTGTGAGAACCTGCAGGATGGTGTTGCACTTTTAAACAAACAGACAAACAAACAAACAAACAAACAAACAAATAGACAGACAGACAAACAGACAGACAGACAGACAGACAGACAGACAGACAGACAGACAGACAAACAGACAAACAAACAGACAAACAAACACACAAACAAACGAACAAACAGACAGACAGACAAACAAACAAACAAACACACAAACAAACAGACAGACAAACAAACA
>NW_019178361.1:0-261 GCF_002260705.1 Seriola dumerili
CCCTCCCCCTGTCACACCCCACTTCTCACTATTCATTGAGAAGAACCCTCCCTAATACTGGTCCGTGTGGCGCTTCCAAGATATGCCCCCCAAAACCTCCCCAATCCCCTTGTGCCAACATCCAACATTTTACACTACATGTTGTGATTTGCAGCACTGTGTTATCCCAGCTTTGGTCCTATTAATGAATAAATAAAATGCCAGACAAGTGCTATGGAGGCCTGCCTTTGCAGTTAGATACAATGTACTTTCAACTAAAAT
>NW_019178362.1:0-109 GCF_002260705.1 Seriola dumerili
CGCAAGTAAAGTCTTGCTGAGGGATCCAAATTAATTAATTTTACATGGAGGTTAAAATCAGTTACTACAAAAGAAACCTGTGTGTGTGTGTGTGTGTGTGTGTGTGTGT
>NW_019178363.1:0-137 GCF_002260705.1 Seriola dumerili
GAGGAGGAGGAGGAGGAGGAGGAGGAGGAGATGATGATGATGATGATGCCGGGCAGCAGCAGGAGGACGCAGGAGGGACGGATGCTGAGCCCCGCTGCCGCCGCCGATGAGAAGTGGTGGTGGTGGAGGGGGCGTGG
>NW_019178364.1:0-123 GCF_002260705.1 Seriola dumerili
CAGACTCTGAAACTTTCTTCAAGGGTCTCTGTATATAATTCTCTTATCCTGGACAGTCTCCCAGTACCTGTGGCTAACGGTGTGTTTTTTTTGTTGTTTTTTTAAGCACTTCCTTTTAGTGTT
>NW_019178365.1:0-121 GCF_002260705.1 Seriola dumerili
AAACGTTTTTTAAGCGTGGTTCAGTCTTTTGCATGTAAGAGCGGAAACACAAGCGATCTCTGGAAAATCTGACGGAAAAATGTACAGTTTACAGTTTTCGACCGATTAGCTTGTAGTTCAT
>NW_019178366.1:0-121 GCF_002260705.1 Seriola dumerili
GCCAAGAAGTAACCGTCTTCTTTACCACCACGGCATTTATTTCCTTTTAATTCGCGACAATAATCAAAGCTACACACCAGCTTCATATAGATCCAACATGCTTGGTTGTTTTCTCTCTTTT
>NW_019178367.1:0-109 GCF_002260705.1 Seriola dumerili
ATATAACCTTCAGGTTGTTCTGTAAACAACTACATAGGGTCTGTGTATGTTTTACTGTTAGTTCTCACAGATGTTGGGGTCCACACGGGTTATGGGCGACCCAATCTAA
>NW_019178368.1:0-111 GCF_002260705.1 Seriola dumerili
AAATGTTAAAAAACCTTTTACAAATAGTTAATTGAGTGAGAAGGTTCAGTCCATCCAATTGACCCATGGAAAATGTGTCACAACTGTCAGGGTTTGTCAGGGTTTGAGGGG
>NW_019178369.1:0-164 GCF_002260705.1 Seriola dumerili
AATCGTCATTTACTGCCCATATGTCCAGAAAACACAGAAATAACTTACTAGAATCAGATATATGGAAGAATTCAGTGTCACCAAAGTCTTGTGAAACACACTCTGATGACTTTTGTGACATAAGCGATGGTCAAAACTTTAAGTCCAACCAGTTTTTCATTGAA
>NW_019178370.1:0-121 GCF_002260705.1 Seriola dumerili
GACACCTGTTCCAGAGGAGCAAGTCCCGAAACCAAGGTAGAGGCGCATCTTTAAATAGCAAACTGTCACTTTCCAAGAACGCTTCTTTTTTTTTCTTTTCTTTTCTGCCTCTGACAATGGA
>NW_019178371.1:0-140 GCF_002260705.1 Seriola dumerili
CACAGCGGTTTGATCAATACGTTACTATATACAGTATTTTATTATATATCATTATATATCATGTCATTATGTCTAACTCAAGGAGGTTGTTAAATTTACACCACATACCATTTGCAGCACTGATGAATGTTTTTATATGT
>NW_019178372.1:0-167 GCF_002260705.1 Seriola dumerili
GTTTTCAGCTCCACCCCAAAAACGACAGTGGTGGCGCTTCAGCCACCGAGTTATTATAGAACAGACGAGGAGAAAATAGATGTCCGAAGACGGGGGCTGAGAGTGGTCACGAGGTTGGTGAAAAAACAGCTGCTGCTTCTCTCTCTCTCTCTCTCTCTCTCTCTCTC
>NW_019178373.1:0-129 GCF_002260705.1 Seriola dumerili
TTGGGATTAGGCATTTCGTTGTGATGGTTAAAGTAAGGGGCTAGGTAATGCCAATGCAGCGTCAATGATGGGTCCCATAAATATAGTAACACAAAGATGTGTGTGTGTGTGGACTTGTTCTACTACATT
>NW_019178374.1:0-106 GCF_002260705.1 Seriola dumerili
CCTTACAATATTATGACGTTTATATGACTTTTTATGCCTTACTCCACCATGACGTTTTTATGACTTGTTATGCCTCATTATACTATGATGTTTTTTGACTTTTTGT
>NW_019178375.1:0-278 GCF_002260705.1 Seriola dumerili
TTTTTTTTTTTTTTTTTTTTTTTTTTTTTTTTAAATAGCTCTTTGTTCTCTGCCCATGTCTATTTTTATCCCGGCGTTCACGGGAGGAGTCAGAGAAATGACGAGGCTTGGGAGACTTGCTCATCTCCATGGCAACTATATTGCAAGCCTTCATTGTCTAATATAGCCTTTTCTTCTGTGTTATATACCTTTGTTGCTCTTATCTTATTATCAGATTTGTTCAGGTCCATATTTTACACCATTTCCTCTCCAGATGCTCGTGGAGGTTTTTTTTTTTT
>NW_019178376.1:0-128 GCF_002260705.1 Seriola dumerili
CTATGGCATAGGTATATGATTTTAGTCTGTCTATGATGAAAAGTGTTTATTTCAATAGAAATACTGTATAACTATGCTGTCATAAACAATAACTGGAGACTATGTAGTAAAGCTTGTGATTATTATGT
>NW_019178377.1:0-112 GCF_002260705.1 Seriola dumerili
ATGGACAGCTGTTTGCACTCGGGACGCTCATATCAACACTTTTACCTAATCTGTCCATAATGACATAATTTTACAGTAGAGTCTGCTTTGACTTCATATTCGTCCTATTTGC
>NW_019178378.1:0-130 GCF_002260705.1 Seriola dumerili
TCCACAGCAAAAACTGTCACTAAGTGACACATTTCTTCAGAAGGAAAAGAAAGTAACAAAAGAAAAGAAGTAATGATATTAAACAATAAATCTTTTTTCTTTAGGTTGTTGAGAGTGGCTCTGTTTTCCT
>NW_019178379.1:0-108 GCF_002260705.1 Seriola dumerili
TAACTTCAAAAGTCCCAAAGCATTGAACAAGTGCATTGTAGTGTGAGTAATTGCAGCGCATTTGTCTTGATGTTTTCTGAGTTTGTGTTTTGTTTCTGCATGTGTTTT
>NW_019178380.1:0-118 GCF_002260705.1 Seriola dumerili
GCTCAATGTCTTTGTTTTAACTTAAGTGTCAAAACTGTACGTCGGTTTGCAATGTGGGCAAAGAACATGTAGCTTTACAATTAAATGTCAGCTTTGGTGGTTGTGCTGTAAAGGTGCA
>NW_019178381.1:0-306 GCF_002260705.1 Seriola dumerili
GCCAATCAGCTGCCACCGTGAAAGCTGCGCCCCAATCACGGGCTGGTCCCAGTACACATACATTTGCATATATTGACATCACGATCACGCCACCTGTCAATACACAAAGAGAATACATACAGTGAAATTACACTATACGACTGCAGTTGTAACAGGTGGCTAGCGTGCTAGCATGCTAATGGAGAAAATAAACTCCTCAGCAAGATCTAAAACAATTGAAAAAACACTGAACCTGCTGTCCTTATTCTTATGAACCTCATGTTACAGGACATTTTCTCATCTCCACTGAGTTTTCTGTCTTGTCTG
>NW_019178382.1:0-201 GCF_002260705.1 Seriola dumerili
CTGAACATGACACAGTTATCATACATGACAGAGGTTAACACTACTGTGGATTAGCTGTGTTTTATGATACTGTGATCAGACAGAGGAGAGGAGGCAGCGAATGAGAGGAAAAGAGGGTTTAACAAATAAAACTAATCAATATTCTACTGTTGGACTCATCATAAATCTACAGGAATCAATTATAACATGCAACATGACAGA
>NW_019178383.1:0-106 GCF_002260705.1 Seriola dumerili
TTGTGCAGCAACAGACGACACTGATGTCGGAAGAGTTTGTTTCTACCCGTGCCGCTTTGCATCTCTTCAAACAATGACTGCAATCAAAAACAGCAGCTAAACATGT
>NW_019178384.1:0-153 GCF_002260705.1 Seriola dumerili
CTGACGGCTTAGGGTGGAGCTGAGGGCGGGGAGATACTACACGGATCTGCTGGGAAGGTTTGAGGAATGCTGATGTTCGATCTCTGATTTCTGTCTGACTCATTTTATTTTTTAAATTTTCATTCTCAAAGAAAAACTTCCTCTGCTGTGATA
>NW_019178385.1:0-151 GCF_002260705.1 Seriola dumerili
ACTACTGTTCCATCTGTTGTGTTCACAATAATCTCCATGTTGCATTTTTTAGAGCAGTGGATTATCAGTCTGTCCAACATGGATTTGATGTTTGGATCCAGGTTTTAGTTTGATGGTGTCATTTATATAGTTTTCTGTTCCAGCTGCTGGA
>NW_019178386.1:0-829 GCF_002260705.1 Seriola dumerili
GAGAAGATACAAACCAACAGACAAAGTACGAATCAGAACATTGACACAGAACCAAAGAAAACTGCGTTTTTAAGATATTTCTTTAGAGAAACGATTTGTCTGTTCAGAGTCGAGGATCAACAACAACAGAACTGTCACCTTTAGTTTTCAGCCAGGTGTCCTGAAGACCTGAGTCTCTCAGAGGTCAGAGGTCAAAAACTCCTTTAAACAGAGGGAGCGGCCGTGTGATGGATTTTTATGTCAAGAGTATAATTTAACACATTAACTGACAGACAGAGAAACCAGAGCACTGTGTGATTTTACCTGTGTTCCAGTTCAGGGTCTCGACCTTCAGACGCTGCATCTGAAGACGACTACATCAAAGGCTTTTATTTACATTTATATTTTATTATATTTTATTTTCTCTCTATGCATTCATACTTTTTAATATATTACTTTTTTATGCAGTTTTTAACTTCTCTATTTAAAGCACATTGACTTGCCTCTGTATATGAAATGTGCTGTATAAGTTTACTTGCATTGTCTTGTCCTCCAGTTTTGTCAGGGCGTATTATTACTTCTTCATGTGAAGAGAAAACAATCCTGAAGTACGTGACAAACACAGGGTGTGATCACACGACAGCTTAATTAAACTGACAAACCTTAACAAAGATCTTTTCACTGATGTTGTTCTTCCTGCTCTGCTGCTTTTGTTTCTTTCACTTGTAAATAAGATTCAGCTCCAACGGTTTTTCTCCTGTAAGAACAGTCTTCTTATTTACATGTTGACTATGTAGCTTCATTATTAACTTCAGTTGAGTCTGCTCAGTCCACACAGCATCATCCCTTC
>NW_019178387.1:0-134 GCF_002260705.1 Seriola dumerili
ACGCGTCTATTATTGTTGGGTTGTCATCTGCACAAAATACAAGCACACACATTTAATGAGGAGAAAAAGATTGCATTAGTGCTTTTCCTAATGATTTTTTATTTATGTCCACTTACCGATGCAGATCCAGTGTG
>NW_019178388.1:0-191 GCF_002260705.1 Seriola dumerili
GAGAGAGAGTATTGACGATCTATATCAAATATTGAACTGAGAAGTTGTTCTTGTTCTAGCTTCCTAGCTTTATTAACCCTGGATGTGTAGGAGATAATATCTCCCCTTATTACCACTTTAAGAGTCTGCCAAAGCAAAGAAGGGGAGACACCATCCTTGTTATTGGTTTCTAGGAAATTATCAATGGCTGT
>NW_019178389.1:0-229 GCF_002260705.1 Seriola dumerili
GCGGTGGGCCCTGCTCGTACAGGACTATAACCTACAGATCCAACACAAAAAGCTATAAAAGCTATAAAGCTATAAAAACCCGGCCAGCCTGTCAGTCTGGGCGGCTGACTGTTGGTGGCAGCTCGCCTCGTTGTTTTGTTGGAGTTTGTAGATTTACGAGAAAGCGAAATATAACAGCTATTGATAGCTTGTTTTGTGTTGCTTCCCTTTCCCCTGTGAGCCGGGTTGT
>NW_019178390.1:0-591 GCF_002260705.1 Seriola dumerili
CTAATTATCTGATCACACAGTTGCTGTGGATGACCTCACCAGGACATGTCCTTTACCTCACACATGAAACAGCCTTCTTCTACCTGAGCATTATTGTGAAAATCTATTGTGAACATCCTGTCTTTAAAGGATGCAGATACCTCTAGACTGGACTTCTGTAATTCTTTATTATCAATATGTCCCAATAACTCTGTGAGAAACCTCCAGCTGATTCAAAACGCTGCAGCAGAGGACTGACTAGGAGAAGAGATCACATCTCTCCTGAGTTACTGGCTCCCTATAAAATCCAGAGTGGAATCCTCTCCTGTGGAACCAGCTCCCAGTCTGTCAGATACTTTACACTGATATCAGTTACATTCTTCTTTCACTCACCCTGTGGGAACAATGATGCATCCCGCAACCGCTCATCCTAACCCTAACCATCACAACCCTCACTCTCAACCATACTCAACCATAAAACCAAGTCGTAACCCCCCAGACATCAGTGGTTCCCACGGTGACATAAGACCACGTGTTTGTGTGCAGTCCCCACTGGGATATAAAAACAAGCACGTGCACGCATGCACACACACACGCAGACACACACACACA
>NW_019178391.1:0-165 GCF_002260705.1 Seriola dumerili
TTTGACCTTTGACCAAACAAGAGAACATGAGGAAAGAAAGAATAGGCGACATAAAAAGTTGATAAAAGGCGATAAAAAGGTTTGTGCTTTTTTTTACATTTGTAGTTTTTACAATATTATAAAAGTGCAATGTAGCAAGCATTAGCATTAGCTTATATACAGTCT
>NW_019178392.1:0-182 GCF_002260705.1 Seriola dumerili
ATGTGCTTTATAAATAAATTTGATTTGATTTGATTTGATAAGTGTTTAGAGGAAAAGAGACAGGAAGAGGCTGGCAGACTTGTGCCCATATTTTCAAGCGTTTCAAGTCGATCAAAGGTTCAAGTCGGTTTAGGAGGTCTTTGCCAATTATGAAAGGAATGGCATCAAGAGGAGACACATAT
>NW_019178393.1:0-118 GCF_002260705.1 Seriola dumerili
CCAGGACAGAAGACAGAGACAAGGACAGAGGACAGAGACCAGGACAGAGACCAGGACAGAGGACAGAGGATTTCTCCTGGACTGTGTCTGATCGCGGCTCTGTGTGGAGAGGACGACC
>NW_019178394.1:0-125 GCF_002260705.1 Seriola dumerili
AGTGATTTCTTGATAGTTGCAAAAACTTTCTGTGAGAACACTGCTCCATTTTCACTTGAATCCTTAATTTTAACACTGGCCTTTGTTAAATCTAATTCACCCAGCATTGTCTTGACGGACATCAT
>NW_019178395.1:0-150 GCF_002260705.1 Seriola dumerili
AAATAAAAAATAAAAAATTCCGACGAGAGAACACGTCATTACGTCTTACGCTCGGTTACGCTCGCCTTCTTCCCCCGAGTCCCCGGATGTGAAATCTGTTTGGCTCTTCAGAGGGAGGCCGCCATTTTGTAGCCGGAGAACTAACAAACA
>NW_019178396.1:0-131 GCF_002260705.1 Seriola dumerili
CCGACACCGGGCCGAGAACTACGTCCCCACAGGTGAGACATCATGTGTCATTTACATGTCTGTCCCTCTCCTGTTCCTGTGTCACGTGTTTCTGATAAACAGATGGTTAACTCTCCTCTGGTTTCTCTCTG
>NW_019178397.1:0-126 GCF_002260705.1 Seriola dumerili
CCTACTGACTCCACTCCTCAATCAAACTTACAATCAAACGCACCCGCCAACGCTTCCCCGCCCTCTAACCCCGCCCCCGGCACATCCGAGCTCCAATCCGGTGTTTTTCCCGGAGAAGTGTCTCCC
>NW_019178398.1:0-108 GCF_002260705.1 Seriola dumerili
CCTGTCAAACAAGGACTTGAAACTCCCTTGAGATGCAACCGTATGCCCCCACCCATGCCACACTGACAGCAATGTCAATGGTGTAACTTGCCATTGGACCAATGAGCC
>NW_019178399.1:0-146 GCF_002260705.1 Seriola dumerili
CAGAGTCTGGATTATGGAGAATAGGGTTCTACAGAGGAAGATATTCACAGTGGTCACCACCAGCTCCAGTCACTGCTCTTTCAGTGCAGAAGAAGATCCAGAAGGTCAGAATTAATCTGGACTGGAGCAGAGGAAAGCTTTCATTC
>NW_019178400.1:0-124 GCF_002260705.1 Seriola dumerili
GTGTGTGTGTGTGTGTGTGTGTGTGTGTTGTTCCTGATGTCTGATCTCACAGCAGATTTGTAGCTTTAGGCACAAAATGTCTTGTGCACTAAAAACTTTTAATGATGAACTCGCTAGAATTTGA
>NW_019178401.1:0-116 GCF_002260705.1 Seriola dumerili
ACAGCAGAGGAAGAAGCTCCATGGTTGTCGACGTCATCTGATCTGAGCGTCTCTGCATCAAGCCACAACACTTTCGGTTTCTCAGCTTCCGGGACACACCCTTCACAATAACGGCA
>NW_019178402.1:0-2457 GCF_002260705.1 Seriola dumerili
TCTATTAATATATGTTTTTAGCATTTTTCTGCACTGATTTTTTAGATTTTTTTAAATGCTCACAGTAATTTGTGTTGTGTATCACATGTAGACATTTGAAAAGATTAAAAACATTACGTCCTCTCCTACTGAATGATTCTCAGCCCAGTTTTGTTGTCAGAATTAGAGACTACATGTAGCTCTCCATCAGCCTGTTACCATGTTCATAAATACACACAATATTAATAAACCGTACACTCTCTCACACTGCAGAAAAATACATTTTTGTTCTTGTACCTTGAAACCACAGAGACGAGACTGCAAATGTGATGAGTATTCGAGCCATCATGATTCTGATAAGACGAGATGGAGCCACAACAGACACTGAATGTCAGAGGCTGCTTTTTATAATGGGAGGTGTGATGTCAACAGCATGGCTCCATAGAAAGGACCTCCCATTATAATCTCAGATCTTAATCAGAAGAAATACCAACATTGGTTAGAATGGCTTATTCCAGGTGTAAGGAGATGTGAGCTGTAATACAGTACAAGTTTTTGTACTGAGGAGCAGTGATATGAAGCACTGTGGTAACTAGCAGCACAGAAGTACACTGCACTGCTGTTCAGTCTTTCTGTTGTTAATGTGCAGGTCTGGTCTTTATCTGCACTGCCATCCATCTTGACATCCAGTCCTGGCTCTGGATAGGCAAACGTAAGTTCCATGTATCCCAGCAACTGCAGTTGTCTGTACTTTAATTGCTTGTACCAGAAGATTCGTACTTGTACTGACAAGTTGAAAAACTGAACAATAAAAAAGTAAAATAATGAAAAACCAAACTGAACTATCAGCACTTCAAGAATCTGGCTGAACACACGTAAATCTATAAACTGATTTTGTTTCAAACAAAAAATAAAAAATCATAAAATGATCTTGATGATATTACCTGAAACCAGAATAGTGTTGCTCAGCAAAAAATAAAACAGGACAATCATTTTGTTTTCTCTGAGTTTTTGTTTAAACCTTGTTGCTTTGAATCATTGTGTTTTCTTCAGGCTCTCAGCAGTTAAACTGATTATTTCCAACCTCCTTAAACTTTCCTATCAGCCAGACAAACATGAGCTCTGTAGGTGGGTGGTGTCATAGTGTTTCCTCCTCCTCTCAACATCGTCATCATTATGTCAACTCCCACTACACACCACTGGTTCAGTATAAAAGTCTGAGTGATGATATACTGCCACCTAATGAGAGGAGGGGACACAGGTTTATGGGACTGTGAGCTGTAATACAGAGATGAAAACTGTTTGTGCAGGTTTTTGTACTGAGGAGCAGTGATGTGTATCACTGTGGTAACTAGCAGCACAGAAGTACACTGTGCTGTTGTTCTCACTGAGTCCTTCAATTGTTAATGTGGAGGTCTCTCCTTTATTTGCATTTCCATCCATCTTGACATCCAGTCCTGGCTCTGGATAGCCATCCCTTCCCAACATGTATCCTAGAAGCTGCGGCTGTTTGTCTTTCATTTGCTTGTACCAGAAGATTTGGTCGTAACTCTGTATAGTGTGTGAACATTTGATTGTGGCTTTTCCTCCTGATTTGCTGTAAATGTCAGCTGGACTCTGGTGGACTTGGTCACTGAGAGAGGAACCTGTGGGAAAGAGATCACAGAAGCATCAGAATAAAATACATCATGAGCATCAACACTGATAAGTTGAAAAACTGAATAATATAAAAGTAAAATAATGAAAAACCAAACTGAACTAACAGCACTTCAAGAATCTGGCTGAACACACGCAAATCTATAAATTGATTTTGTTAAAACTTGAATAATAAAAATCTTAAAATGATCTTGATGATATTACCTGAAACCAGAATAGTGTTGCTCAGCAAAAAATAAAACAGGACAATCATTTTGTTTTCTGAGTTTGTGGTTATATTGAAGAAAATAAGATCATCATTTTCTTGCTGCAATGAGTGAAGCAGCTCTACTGAGCATTTCCAATCTTCTCCTTGAATAAACCCTCTGAAGTCAATATGTGGGTGGTGTCTTTGTGCATCCTGCTCTTCTAAAACGTGCGACTATCATATAAACCACCACTACACCTCACTGGCTCAGTGTCGAGATGTGAGTAATGATAGACTCAGGAAGGATTACAGGTGTACGGGGCTGTGAGCTGTAATACAGAGAAAACATGATGGTGTGATGAGGAGGTTTTTGTACTGAGGAGCAGTGATATGAAGCACTGTGGTAACTAGCAGCACAGAAGTACACTGCACTGCTGTTCAGTCTTTCTATTGTTAATGTGCAGGTCTGGTCTTTATCTGCACTTCCATCAATCTTGACATCCAGTCCTGGCTCTGGATAGCCATCCCTTCCCAACATGTATCCTAGAAGCTGCGGCTGTTTGTCTTTCATTTGCTTGTACCAGAGGATTCGGTCATAACTCGGTATACTGTGTGAACATTTGATTGTGGCTTTT
>NW_019178403.1:0-118 GCF_002260705.1 Seriola dumerili
AGAACACTGCAAGCTTCAGCTGGTACAGCCCAATGCAACACGATGGGATTCCTTCTATCTGGGTGTAGAGCACATCGTAAAAATCATCAGAAACCAAGGAGAGGGGGCCATGAGAGCT
>NW_019178404.1:0-123 GCF_002260705.1 Seriola dumerili
CCAGCATTTTGAAAATGTCCTCTCCAGTTGCCCTTGTTTCCAGAGATTTACAGAAGAGCATGTCCTCCTTAATTGTCCCTTCATGAATGTAGCGCACATATACCAGGACATGTGCCAGGCCCG
>NW_019178405.1:0-169 GCF_002260705.1 Seriola dumerili
TTAAGCTAGGACAGGAAGTTGACAAAGTGTAGCAGGAAGACGAGAACAACAACATTCAGCTGTGTTTGTCACTGAGCTGCTGAAATCACACTCAGTGGACATGAACACGTTTGACTGCTTTATTAGTTCATGAAGAAAAAAGTCATCAGTTAGTTGAGTGAACAGACAT
>NW_019178406.1:0-108 GCF_002260705.1 Seriola dumerili
TCATAAAAAGGTCATAGTATGGTAAGGAATAAAAGGATATAGTATAATAAGGCTTGAAAATACCAAAATAGGTCATAGTATAGTATGGCATAAAAATGCCAAAAAACG
>NW_019178407.1:0-1674 GCF_002260705.1 Seriola dumerili
AAATGTCATAGTATAGTAAGGCATAAAGTGTCAAAAAAATGTTATAGTATAGTAAGTATTAAAAAGTCATGAAAACGACATAGTATACTAAGGTAAAAAATGTCATAAAAATGTCATAGTATAGTCAGACATATAAATGACATAGTATAGTAAGGCACAAAAATGACAAAATAGTAAGGCATAAAAAGTTATAAAAATGTCATAGTTTAGTAAGGCATATAAATGACATAGAATAGTAAAGCATAAAAAGTCATAAAAATGTCATAGTATAGTAAGTCATAAAAAGTCATAAAAACGTCATAGTATATGAAGTCATAAAAAGTCACAAAAACGACATAGTATAGTAAGTCATAAAAAGTCATAAAAACGAAATGGTATAGTGAGGCATAAAATGTCATAAAGACGTCATAGTATATTAAGTCATAAAAACTCATAAAATAACATATTATAGTAAGTCATAAAATATCATAAAAACATCATAGTATAGTAAGTCATGAAAAGTCAAAAAAAATACATAGTATAGTAAGGCATAGAAATGTCATAGTATAGTGAGTCATAAAAAGTCATAAAAAATACACAGTATAGTAAGGCATAAGAACGTCATAGTATAGTAAGTCATAAAAAGTCATAAAAACGACATGGTATAGTAAGGCATAAAATGTCATAAAAACGTCATAGTATAATAAGTCATAAAAGGTCATGAAAACAACATAGTATAGTAAAGCATAAAAAGTTATAAAAATGTCATAGTATAGTAAGTCATAAAGAGTCATAAAAATGTCATAGTATAGTAAGTCATAACAAGTCATAAAAATGTCATAGTATAGTAAGTCATAAAAAGTCATAAAAATGTCATAGTATAATCAGGCATATAAACGACATAATATAGTAAGGCTTAAATACTAATAGAAATGTCATATTATAGTAAGTAATAAAACGTCATAAAAACGTCATAATATAGTAAGGCATAAAAACATCATAGTATAGTAAGGCATAAAAACATCATAGTATAGTAAGGCACAAAAATGACAAAATAGTAAGGCATAAAACGTCATAAAAATGTCATAGTATATTGAGTCATAAAAAGTCATAAAAAATACATAGTATAGTAAGGCATAAAATGTCATTATATACTTAGGCATAAAAATGGCAAAAAAAACGTCGTAGTATGATAAGGCAAAAAAACATCACAAAAAGTCATGGTATAGTAAGGCACAAAACATTATAATATACTAAGGCATAAAAACATCAAAAAAATGTCACAGTATTTTAAGGCATAAAACATCATATTGTAGTGAGGCATTAAATGTCATTGTATAGTAAAGAAGAAAAAATTCAAAATCCAAACACAATGTTCCACACCTGGTCTTGAACCCAAAACTTAATGAAACTAATGCAACACTTTAAACCCCTGCACCATCATGAGACCCGTGTTAAGAATGAGTAAGGTCTCAAAAGATCAACGTATAGTAAAGCATAAAAAGTCCAAAAATTGTCATAGTATAGAAAGGCAAAAAAAAAAAAAAACTTCATAGTAAAGCATAAAAACATCACAGTATAGTAAGGCATAAAAACTCCATGGCAACCTGCTGGAGCAAAAATCCCTTTTTTTCTGAAACCTTGTCCAGCATTAATTTTGTTACTATATATAACAGTACAAAGTAGTGACAATCA
>NW_019178408.1:0-100 GCF_002260705.1 Seriola dumerili
TGAGTCAATTTGGTAAAATATTTAATATATTTAAAATTAAACTGTCAAAGTCTGGTAGGGAGTATTGTATATGTGTTGTTTTTAATACTAAATCAGCTCG
>NW_019178409.1:0-121 GCF_002260705.1 Seriola dumerili
AGTCCTTTAACAGCCTCAGACACACACCGTCCGGGCCTGCTGTGTTTCCAGGACACAGCCTCTTGAACTCTCCTCCTCTTCTGTAAAGGACAGGAGACTTGACCCCAGTATGGAGGGAGTT
>NW_019178410.1:0-129 GCF_002260705.1 Seriola dumerili
TTGATGTGGAAATGTTGATGCTAAATAAGAATCTATTAAGAATTTATTGATTATAATTTGGATAAACCAATCCATTAATTATTGATTTATAGACATTGCTGGCATGAAAATGGTAACAACACAAGTTGT
>NW_019178411.1:0-110 GCF_002260705.1 Seriola dumerili
AAGATTTATCTGTGACATGAAATTCATATTTTTGTGTTACATTATGTTTATATTGTTTTGGTTTAGAGTTTAAATTGAGTCATTACAGCATCAACAACTCATTTCAGTGT
>NW_019178412.1:0-136 GCF_002260705.1 Seriola dumerili
AACATGTTATAGGGTGATAATAATAATATATGATAAAAAGATAAATTTAAAGAATATCTTTAGGTTACCAGATATATCAGTTCCCAGGTAAGAACAACAACGAAATCAACCAATTAATTGTAGTTAGGCACTTTGG
>NW_019178413.1:0-119 GCF_002260705.1 Seriola dumerili
GATAAATAAATACATAATGTATAAAAAAATATTGTGGAAGTGCGCAAATAAATGAATGAATAAATGTACGATTTTTTTTACAAATTTATTTTGTATTTATTTATTCATACTATGTCATT
>NW_019178414.1:0-143 GCF_002260705.1 Seriola dumerili
AGCCAGGCCTACGTCAGCCTTCTAGGTAAGAAATGGATGGAAGCCAAGAAGCTGAGAATGGCTGATTTAATAAAAAGGAGCACAGTGCACGTAGCAGGATCCAGTTTAGTGGCTCCCAACCTTTTTTTTTAGCTTGTGACTCC
>NW_019178415.1:0-106 GCF_002260705.1 Seriola dumerili
AACCAGTTTAATGAGAACAATGAGAATAAATCAAAGCATCAAAGCTGGAGGCTGTAAAACCAAAACAGGGAGCTCAAAGATGCTAAAATGCTCCTTGTAGCTGAGG
>NW_019178416.1:0-101 GCF_002260705.1 Seriola dumerili
CAGACATAGACCAGGTTTTGACCCAGTCTTCTTTTTTTTCTTTTTTTTAAATTATAAAATCAATAAAAAGGGTCCTTATATTTTGTATATCGTTTATCTCT
>NW_019178417.1:0-136 GCF_002260705.1 Seriola dumerili
TTACTATACTATGACGTTTTTATGAATTTTTAATGCCTTACTATACTATGACGTTTTCATCACGTTTTTTGTACCTTACTATACTATGACGTTTTTCTCACGTTTTTTGTACCTTACTATACTATGATGTTTTTAT
>NW_019178418.1:0-113 GCF_002260705.1 Seriola dumerili
TCAGGCAGCATGAGCTACAACGTGAAAAGCTCAAATTTGCATGAGCAAGAGCTCAAGGAGTTGGAGTAGAGATGTGGGCAAAAACATAAATTTAGTCCCTCCTTTTAATGAAA
>NW_019178419.1:0-154 GCF_002260705.1 Seriola dumerili
ACATTAGCATGTCTAGCTAACTAGCTTACTACCTACTGAGTAACCTAGCATTTACTTCCAAAGCCGAAGGGCATATCGTCAGCTGACTATTATATTATGTGGGGTTACATGTTATGTTGTGCTAGCCAAGATGTTACTATATGACAGTGTCGGC
>NW_019178420.1:0-132 GCF_002260705.1 Seriola dumerili
ACTAAAGTCGGCAGAATTCATCCTTTGGGAACCACGAATGTCTGCAAAATATTTCATTGAACTCCATCACACAGTTGTTGAGATACTGCAATCCCAACCAAAGTGGTGGACCAACCTACCCAAGAAGTCGAT
>NW_019178421.1:0-100 GCF_002260705.1 Seriola dumerili
ACCTAATGGCAACAGGAAATGACTTATTTTAGACATGGTGTTATAGTCATTGCGACACCTTCTGAAAACGGGAAGTAACCCATGAGTTACAATCAATATT
>NW_019178422.1:0-192 GCF_002260705.1 Seriola dumerili
ATTAAACATATGAAGTTTGGGGCAGTTTGGACAATGTGTTATAGCAACTTTCTTCTTCATGGCAAAACATCGACATGCGCCACAGTGCCACAAGCAGGCCGTTTAACAAAAAAAAAAAAAAATTTATGGAGAAAAAACGGAAAAAAGTAAACAGAACAATTCCAATATGGTTCTTGCACTAGTTGGTGCTTT
>NW_019178423.1:0-152 GCF_002260705.1 Seriola dumerili
TTTTTTTTTTTTTTTTTTTAAATAAAGTTCTGGCCACATTCTTGGCCAGAACTTTATTTTAAAAAAAAAATAAAAAAAAATTACACTATCAACAGTGTGTGAAGCAGCCAACGGTGATGTTATGATCAAGACCTCATCTGTTGTATTTCAGA
>NW_019178424.1:0-140 GCF_002260705.1 Seriola dumerili
CAGCCTCGACTGGAGGTGATCCAGAAGAAGAAGCAGAACCGAAACCTCCTGAGACTGAGACTCTGGTGCAGGTGGAAGGTGGAGGAGTCACAGGGATGATGGTGGAGCTGTTCTCAGATCAGTTCAGACTGCAGCACTGA
>NW_019178425.1:0-105 GCF_002260705.1 Seriola dumerili
GGGGATAATAAATGTTAAGATCTTGGTATTCGGTAAACTGAACTAAAACTAAACTAAAACTTGATCATCTTGGTGCAAGTTTTAAAACTTGTCAGGGAAACACAG